>NC_056739.1:1796580967-1796608467 GCF_019279795.1 Protopterus annectens
TTTGGAGGAATGTTCCTATTTTCAGGCCTGATTTACCCCTGCACATTATATTCCTATTTTTGATGGTATGTCTCTGTTTACAAGCTTAATGTATCCTTTCACATGATTTTCTGAATCTCCCTCATCAGACATAATTTTCAAAGCTGCTTAGTACACAGAAAAACATGCTACATGACCAATATACTAGTGGCAACAATAATTTAAAGAAAGATGACAAAAATCTTATATCTTCCTTTTTCAGAAGTGAAAATAAATGACACTATGCGTCAGAAGTTTTCAATATAGATCATTAAAGTCTACAGATTTTACACTCTGATAATTATGCTTCTATTTCCCCATCATTTCTGTCAGTCTCTATTTTTAAATATGGGTTTCTAATAAATATCCACATCCATCCCTACTAGAAGCAGGAGTTGTGTGCTATTTGGTATCAAACTTTGTCCTAATTAGATGTCTGGATTTTTGGCTGGATGTACATACTTTCAATTTCTTTTGTTCCTGTTTTCAGTGTCGGCAGGTTGATAGGTATGAAGTCCATTAACTTTTAAAATGGACTTTATAGTAACCTTTTAAAACTATATCTGTAAGAATGAAACAGTGTTTGTTAAAATAATAAGTTTATTATTTGTTGTCCCTTAACCTACTGCCTTCCTGTATTAACTCCAGTACCCAAATATAAAACTTGATTCAGTTTAATATACCTAGATAAAACAATTGTTATGCATACCCATCCAATGTTCCAGGGGACTCCCAATGAGAAATCTAAGACATTATGCTATAAGGTCAGGCACTCTGAAATAGAAAATACAGTTCTAACATAAATAAATAAATTCTAAAAGTTGTTCCACATTTAAAACATTTTCTGTGGGAAGGTTTTGCTCCCTTACACTTCAGGGGATTGCACTACCCAGATTCCTTCTAATTATATATACCAAGTCAACAATCTCTTTACTTTGCATTAACGAGAATATATTGAAATTACATTGGACTTAAGTGAATATTCACCCACATTTACTGACACTTTATACTGGTAAAAAAGTTTAGTAGCTTGGATCTTATACTCCCTGTTCAACATCACAATTTCTCTTACCTTGTCAACGTACAACAGAAACCACCTTCCTGTAGTTCCCATTTGGCTCCATTCTAAAGACACATAATCCAAACACAGAACAGTCTCTTCACTTACTCACCCTTGATGTTGCTACATCCTATCCAACTACATCTTCCTATCTATATTAAATAAATTTGCTCCCTTTAGAAAAAAAAAATACATATTTGTACTGCTTTTCTTTCATGGTTAACTCCAGAAATAAAAAAAAAGTCTGCGAGCTGTATCACAGAATTCGGAACCCTGATGCCCCTGAAAACATTTGTGGAATTCACAACACAGTCAAAAATGCCATCAATGCAAGCAAAAAAAATCGTATTTTATATCTCAAAATTGTGACATACAAACAATTAATAATCTATTGACCAACTACTCCACATTTGCTACTCTCATCCCCTCCCCCTTTTCTTCCACATTTAGATGATCTTTCAATTGCTGAAAGTTTCTCTAACCATTTCTTGACTCCATACAAAATTCAGCCTCTATATATACATATCCCTGCAACCCAGAATCATGACATCAAACGCCTGCCTTCTCTATACTGAAAGAACCTTCAAAGGTTCATAAATTACTATCATTACTATTAATTATGCTAAATTCAAATCCCTTTAAGTCTACATTTCCATAAGACCTGGATTGGTAACTGCAATACCAGCTAAGATTCGTTATCTAAAGCACTCTTCCCTTATATACTTAATTTCTTGCTGCAATATATTATAGAGTTGTATTACCAGTGCAGTTCCGGATAATCTTTGATTTACCTACCTAAAGGATGACTTGATTACTATTATTCAATATTTTACTTCACTGTGTGTTATATAATCATATATTTATATTTATCTACTTCTTACTGCTTCCTGAATTCACTTCTCTTCCATTCCCAAGTTCAGCTTTCCATTCGTCACTTATTCTTTCAATTTTATTTTCTTATTCTATTCTATTCTCCTAGTTTTTATATTTTATATGCTATGTTGAACGCATACTTCTCAACCTGGAAACATCAAAAAACTGGGCAAAGCCCATGAAAAATAGGTACAAATCTGTACACTGATTAACATAACATTTGCATACATAATTGTGTAACCCCGCCCACTCCAATGGAATTGGGGGATACCAGCTTTCAAATGCAAACTGAAGAACAGAACCAAAATATTGCACCAGAGTCCCCCTGCAGCCATTCCTATGTCCCATTACCTGGCTATTTTGCCCCATTTACCATAAACACTAATGTGTATACTGCTTTACTTCTACAACTGATTATTTGGATTTTATATTTATATTTTACAGCACAATGCCTAAACACTAATAGATATCTGCTAAACAAAGCAATACTGTCTCACAATGAAAATAGACTTGGCATTAAAACTTCTCTGCCCTTGAAATTCACATTCTTTGAAACAGCATTGAGACCCATACCACATCCAAAGAAAATGCATCTGGCCAGTGGTAGATAAAGATTACCTTTGGGCTGTTTTCAAATCAAAGGCCCCTTGCACACAAAACAAGAAGCATACATGTGTTCTTTGATACACCTTCCTGACTTTATTAAATTATATTCCTTGTATAATACAGCACACTTGTTAGACTTAGAGCGCATTTTAAATTTATTGTTTGAACATTTTTCCAGTAGGCAATGAAACAAAATGCATGAACCAATAATGACAAAACTGCCCAGTTCAGAACATTTCCATCATAAAAGTCTACTACTTCCACACACATTTTTATAAATATATATATATATATATATATATATACATACATATATATATATATATAGATATAGATATATATATATATATATATATATATATATATATATATATATATATAGATAGATAGATATAGATATAGATACATATATATATATATATACATACACAATCTCTATAAAGAATGACAGTAGTGTAAGCCATGGGCATCTTGCACAGCTTCTCAAACTTATTTTTCAGTTTCAGTTTTTAGCTTGACATACCCTGATTTGTGTTATCAGACCAACTCAATAGCTGTAAATGCACAACAAAATAAACTAGGCGAACTGCATGCTTTAAGTCTTCCAATTTTTAGTCCAAGACCAAATACTGACAGACCCTCTCCTACATTCTTCCTGAAGCATGAAAACTATCATTGTATTCCAGCTGTTGTTAACTGGTCACTCTTGTTTCTTCACTGTCTGCAGTGGAAAAATATGTTTTCTGTCTTGAATGCTGGAAAATGTACTGTACTTGTTTAAAAAATATTTTCTTATAATGCAGCACGGAACATAATTCTGATTTTCTGTTGCTGAATTTGGGTTAATAATATTTTTTGCTCTTTCCACTGAGGCACAAATAATGCCCTTGTGCATGACATTTTCTCAATTCTGTTGTATATGTAGCTACACCCTTAACTTGTTACATTCACCGCCTTTAAAAGTACAACACAGTACAGTATCAGCAAAATGCATCTATACACTGTGGAAGTAGAACCCACAACCTTCTGCATCAAAAGCAGGCATGTACCCTATTATACTATTAACAACACAAGCAGACTCAGCATAAGGAAGACTAAATCTCTCTTCCCCTGACAATCTCAGCTCCTTGTAAAATCCACTCGATTTTCAACTAAATCTTTCAACTCTGCAGCACAAGAAACCTGGAAAAAGCCAAAATGTATGGGGGGTACAAAAGCCCAAAAACCAGGGACACACCTTTTAAACATTGCTTGCACAATTTTGGAAAGTTGCTAGAATAAAATGTGATACCACCATGTGTTTCACTCCCAAGTCTTGAACCCAGGAGCCCGGATACTCACCACTACAGTCAGAGCAACATACCACTACACCAAATCAGCAGTTTCGTGAAAGATAGGAAGACTGAAACTTAAATGGCCATCACTCAGTGAATTCAGTTCTCATTTCTCACCATAGATCTCAACCTCTTAGCACAAAAACCAGGACAAAGCCAATAATGGGTGAATACAGAATTCAGTTCTCACTTCTCACCATAGCTCTCAACCTCTCAGCACAAAACACAAACTGGACAAAGCCAATAATGGGGGAATACAGACCCAAAAACAGGGACAAATTTCAAATACTGATCTTATAAAATTGCTAGAATAAAAGGTTTTGTATTTATTTTCTGAAGGATATGAAGTCTGAAATTCAAATGCCTGTCATTATTTAGTGAATTCAATGATTTGCCACATAGATTTTATGAGGAAACAGAACAAAAATATGAGGCATGAATGTGGAAGTGGTGGTGGGTAGGGACTTTAGGCTCTTGTTACCTGTACACACACACACACACACACACACACACACACACACACACACACACACACACACACACACACTCATGTAGATAAATATAAGAATTATTTTTTTTCTTTTTTAAACAATTATATTCCTGTTGCTTTCATGTTTTAAAAAATAATCCATAAAAATCATGAGCTTTTAGGTGTTATTTGTATGTGAATGTCTCACAACAGAGCAACAGAGGGAAAGCAGTGTCTGCAGGACTTTTCTTAGGTAAGACCTTAGTGAAGAAAAAGACAGTGAGTCAAGTATACAGTAACTTCTAATTGACAACACAGTGGTAAACAGTGTGCGTGGTATGGTACTGTTAGTGAAAATGAATCCGACAATACATCATCTCATTTGAAACTAATATGTTAGTTTAAAATTACAATGATGACAGTTATTAGTACACATTCTAATAAACTTTTAAATGATGAATGCAAGACAGCAAATTACTTAAACAGTTAGTACACATTACAATGATTGTTTTTATCAAATGTCAGACATTATCACACTTCATCAGCAAAACAACATTCTTGTTGCTCACAGAAAGGGATCTATTTCAAACTATGCACCAGTCACTTTTCTCCCCACCAATTTCCTTTTCCCACACAAATGTTAAAAGGCAGTCTAGACTGCATGCCTTCTTTTTCCCAATCTAGGTGGGAAATGACTGCTTGCCCTGACTGACAGTGCTACAGCTGTTTTGTAACTGATATATCAGAAAGATATCCAAAAATACAGAGACCCCCAAGTCAGCATTTTTGCAAGCTACATCAGAGAATTTCATCCCTCCATGGTACTACAGTACAATTTTTGCATATATATGTGTTTTTTAAATGTCAAATGCTTCAGCTAAGCAACAGACACAAACATTCTTAACTTCTGGAATCTTACTTTTCAGGACATCTTCTACATTATGTATAGTGCTGTTCTTTCTGCTTCATAAACCTACACAATCAAAGCCGCAAGCACAAATTATAAAGATCTTCAAACACACAAACACACACCATTCTGTAGTTACTTCTAGCATTGCAGTAGTCCGTTCTCGGTAGTTACTTCTAGCGTCCCAGTATTCCATTCTCAGAAACCTTCCTGCAGTTACACACAAAATTACCTGTAGCAGCAGCTGCCATTCTGTTCTTGGAAACTTTCTAGCATTGCTGTTTGCTCACACTCTGCAGCTGCCATTCTCAAAACCAGTGAGGAGTTCCAGTTGTATTCCCTTGGTTTGTTCTCAATTCGCGGCTTGTTCCTGCAGCTTATTTGCGGCCGGACAGAAATGAATGCTTGTTATTGCTTGAGCTCAATTCCGACAGGCTGTTTCATGGAGCTGACATCATCATGTGTGAGATGACGTCAGCTCAAAAAGCCGGAACATAAAAATTGAAATAAAACAGCTGGGAAAATCAGAAATTAAGGGGTGCCACTTGGGAATTGTGGAACCCCATTATTTGGACCGCAAAACTCGGTAAAAAATGAGTAATTCGGGATGGTTGGGAGGTATGGCTGAACATTCCTAGATGTAAATATGGCAAAACTGGTTAGAGCATTGATTAGTTTTATGTATCCTAATATTCCTGTATATTCAGAATCCTGAATTTTATTCCATATACATTCTTATCTTGTTTCTGCCTCCAAATATTTACCAGGAATTCTTCCCAGGACCTCAGTGAAGCCAGGACTTCCAACATGGACATTCCCACTTAGCATATGTAGTTAGACAGGTAAAATACATTTGCAATTTCAGTTCTGGCCTTGAAATGTTTCAAGCCCTCAAAATTCCAAGAAGCACCCAATCCAGGATAAGTTCCTAGAATTCCTAGAAAATATCCCTATTAGAGATGGACTGCTAATCCTTGGTTGCATCAACTATTCCTCCATAGACTGGAGTACTTTTGCTTCGAACATCAGGTATGCACAATGTTTCATAGCTTGTATGAGCCAGAATTCTCTGCATCAAACTGCCCATAAGCACACTGGGGCAGAAATCTCCAGGCCCTAGTTTGCACAAACCTGAATGCAGCCTGTTCCCTGCCCATGGTTGGCCCCTCAACTGTTAAATCAGATCACCAACTGGTTACTTTGCCCTTTGAGCATCCACTCCTATGGTTATCAACACTAGCCTCTTTGCAGACTTCAAAAAATCTAACATTTTACAAATGTATGACAAAACTGCAAAATTCTTCCGTGCTACACAGCAAATGGAACTGGAAATACTACCACCTGTGCATTAACTCTTTATCTTATTTAGATAAATTCAATGATAGGGCTGCCCACACCAGTTCAATAACAGCCCTCCCTGTGGTGGTCAGGAGATATAAATAAACTTTACAACAGAAGGAAGACACTCCTTAGATTAACTTGCATGATGAGAACTTCTCATCACAATGAGAATATGAATGTTTCACCAAAACCGGAAGGCAACTTCTAAGAGTAGTGAAGCCTTTCATGAATGCGGGTTAGCATACGAGGCCAAGGATAATTATGCATTCTTTTTCAACATTGTTAGTACACTACAGAGTAATTCATAGCACTGGTCAGAACTTATCTATAACAACACCTCCTATTCAAATCCTGAGGATAGTGGCAATGTTTCTTCCCTGTAACCATCATCCCCACCCAAAGGTATATCCCTAAATTGATATTCACATGAAGAAAGGCTCTATGTTCTTCATCAATGAGTCCTGAGAACATTCCGGGTTGTCTTACAAACAGTGTCAAACAGACCCTTGCTGATCCCCTCCTTAAGTTGTTTAACCTAAGTCTTGCCACAGGCTATGTTCCCAATCAATGGGACATTGCTTTTGTGAGACCCTTTCTCAAAGGTGGCCCCATCAGTGACCCAAGCAACTATAAGAGCCATCAGCCTTACTGGTCTTGTCTGCAAAGCCATGGAATGCATCATCACTGACTTCATTAACCAGGATATTAAGAATTTAATCAGACTCGACCTGCAATAATTTGGATTTGTGAAAGGGCAGGTCATGCCTCCTCATTCTTGTCAACTTGTTTGAGAGGTCACTCAGGCTGTAGCCAGCGAGCTCACTGTTTTCTATCAAAATGGACCTAGCAAAAGCATCTGCTACCACACCACATGATGGGATTGTAAACAGGTAAACACCCTTTGACATAGATCCATATGTGGCTACCATACCACATGATGGGATTGTAAACAGGTAAACACCCTTTGACATAGATCCATATGTGGCTACTATACCACATGATGGGATTGTAAACAGGTAAACACCCTTTGACATAGATCCATATGTGGCTACCATACCACATGATGGGATTGTAAACAGGTAAACACCCTTTGACATAGATCCATATGTGGCTACCATACCACATGATGGGATTGTAAACAGGTAAACACCCTTTGACATAGATCCATATGTGGCTACCATACCACATGATGGGATTGTAAACAAGTAAACACCCTTTGACATAGATCCATATGTGGCTACCATACCACATGATGGGATTGTAAACAGGTAAACACCCTTTGACATAGATCCATATGTGGCTACCATACCACATAATGGGATTGTAAACAAGGAAACACCCTTTGACATAGATCCATATGTGGCTACCACACCACATGATGGGATTGTAAACAAGTAAACACCCTTTGACATAGATCCATATGTGGCTA
Organism: Protopterus annectens; assembly: GCF_019279795.1. Taxonomy (NCBI): domain Eukaryota; kingdom Metazoa; phylum Chordata; order Ceratodontiformes; family Protopteridae; genus Protopterus; species Protopterus annectens. Next base: position 1,796,589,005 of record NC_056739.1, read on the forward strand.
CCACACCACATGATGGGATTGTAAACAAGGAAACACCCTTTGACATAGATCCATATGTGGCTACCATACCACATGATGGGATTGTAAACAAGGAAACACCCTTTGACATAGATCCATATGTGGCTACCATACCACATGATGGGATTGCAAACAAGTAAACACCCTTTGACATAGATCCATATGTGGCTACCACACCACATGATGGGATTGTAAACAAGTACACACCCTTTGACATAGATCCATATGTGGGGAAAGGACTGCAAATTCAATGAAAGGCAGAGTTCATGTTATCAGGTTTGGTGAGGCCTCCTCAATTAAGTAACAGTTGACTGGTGACATTTTCTAGACATCTGTAATGGGTCTCTTCCTTTTTACTTATTTTTCTAATCTCAGCACTGACAACAAGGGTCTCTGGCTGTCTAAGTTCACCGATGATCATAAGGCAGGTGCAGTTGTCAAATCAAGAAATGATACTAATTCTCCTCAAGTGGAACTACTATGCATTAACACGCAGTGAACTGAGAAAATGCTCACACTAAATGCTAAGAAATGCAGCACCATTTCTCTCAGCAAGCAATGAACTGCTACTACCTACTGCACCAACGGCACTTCACTCTCCAACGAGTCTGTCATCAGAGACGTGGACTCCTGCGTAGATGTCTCCTTTTCCTTCTATCACCATGTAGCAACCCTTGTCAAGAATGCCTTCTATATACCCCAATCAATCACCAAGGGAATCTCTCCCAAAAGCAAGGCAGTTATTGATCCCCGTACTCTGCCCTGGTTAGATCCCATTCTAGAATATAATGCACCCTCTGGCATGTTTCTCAAAAATCTTGGGTATCAGGAAATGCTGGAGACACTCTGCCTTGCCTGAGTGTCATAAAGACTCATGAGGGGAGACCAGTGACAGGCTGGAGACGCTCTGCCTTGCCTGAGTGTCATAAAGACTCATGAGGGCAGACCTCTGACAGGCTGGAGACACTCTGCCTTGCCTGAGTGTCATAAAGACTCATGAGGGGAGATCTGTGTCTTGTTTCTTTGCTCCCTGGAATTCCATTGTCTGAGGCCTCCTTTTTCTTGATGTGTCAAAAAGTACAGCCGACAACAGTACAGGAGATCTGAAGCTACATCGAGGAATAAATACAATTAAATGGAGAGACAGGTTCATCACCAAACGTCGCCCTGTGCCATGGAATACTCTCTGCTTGCATGTCAACCAGTGGGATTCCCTGTCTGCCTTCAAACGTAGTGTAAACAACTGGTAGATACACTAAAATACACTCCAGGACTTACAGGCCCTGCTCTCATTTAAAAGCTTGGTAGACCTAGACCATGAGGGTGGTTATTGACAAGGCACACATAGCCTCTGGTGTAATAGTCTTGTAATTCCTAAAATTTCTATAACAGGATATAAAAATATTATTTATTTGTGTTTGTTTATCGGGATAATGCACTGATCATTTGCAGGCGCAGCCCAGGTGAAGAGGATCACAAAAGAAATTAACAAAATATATTTACTAATTAACAAAATATATTTACTAATACAAGGATATGCTAAAAAAGGGTCTATATCAATTTGTCAGTGAACTGCTCTTCAACTAACAAAAAACAGCGAATGTTCAGATAAATGAATGTTCACATATGCAAATGTGTTTCACAGGGAAAGGACAAAGTTGCCCAACATTCCCAAACAACATACACTGCAGTATATCAAGCTCAACCCCCCCCACCGACTTACATATACCAGCTCAGAAACTGCACTACAGTGGGAAAAAGGTCATTTCCTGACATTAGCCAACTTTTTCCTTTCCCCTATGAAATATTCACGGATATAAATGTTCATTTAACTGACCGCTGTTTTTTGTTTACTGAAGAGCAGTTCGCTAAATTATGAATTCAACAAACTGATACAGACCTGCTAAAAACATATACATATTTACACATACAAAAATATGAAACAACATACATATTTATACATTTACATAAGATAAATGTGTCACCTTGATATACTCATATGTTTTATAACTGTTAACAGTTGAAAGCACCTTGCTTGTTGTATGTCTCAGGTTTTACAGTTCAGTAGTTATTTATATTATACATTAGTTATAAATTATATTACAAATATGTATTGCTAGAATAAAAACCCATCAGTCTGAGGCACTGCATTTACAATGTGCTACTTGTTGTGAATATCTGTTTTTAACTCCGTAATTTCTACAATACACATAAGACAAAAGTGGTTACCGTCATACAGAATTCAATATTGGTCCTGATATTTCTGTCATCACTGCTTTTACAATTTCCTCATCCCAACATGTGAGACCTCTATTATCTGTTACCTCAATCTTACCCTCTTTTACCTGACAACAATTCTAACTGCTTCATATTCACAAATGTGGCACGACCTGTCTTGAAACATAATACTATTTCTGTACAATGACTGCTTACTCTTGTTTCTGTTGGTGACTGATCTCATTAACCCTCTGCGCTGGAGATTTCACCCGAGACTGAAACACATAATATGGGTATTGGCTATTCATGTCTAAATAACTTTAATTGACATGGTTGTAATACCTACTTCTTAGGTCTTCAGACCTGCTTTATTATCTTTTGTAGCTGCAAGTGAAAAAATCAGTAACAACAAACTGTGAAACTCAAAACTGTTATTAATACCACTGATGAAATAAACGAAAGCTTTGATATCTTATTTCTAACATAAAACTCCCCGGTGAAATGCTTACAGCAGAGTACACTGCGATTGTAGTAACAATTTTTATTTTAAATATATCTATCTTCCCTAATGGCCAGGTAGGGACTGGCATAACTGTTTTCTACCATAACATCCGCTGACATAAATAAGGTGATTCTTATGAAATGAATTAAAAGTAAAATTGTCCTGATAAAGATGTTCTAAAATGTGCATGTGTTGCTCAAATGACTCATAATCAAAATAGTTCACTAACATCTCAGAGAATACATTAACGTACTGAAGTAATCATCAGAATCCGGCAAGAAGCTCTTCACTTCTGTCACTACTAGCACTGTCTAGTAAAGTGACTTACTCAAAGTCACGAAACAGGCAATGGAAAGAATCAAACCCTGTACCCTTGACTACCAAAGGCAGATCACTAACAGTTCAAAGACTTAATCACTGCAGTAACAGTCAGACCAGGGTTAAAAGTTTGATATTTTGTTGTTTCTATTTGTAACACGTCACTGGAAAACATGGAGGAATGGAGGATTAACCTGGATTACTTGGTCGTAGGAATACAATAGGGAGCAGGGGGCATTCCAAACATAGTGACCAGTCATCAAGGAGCAAAACAGCATGGTGCCTGTCTGGGCGGGAAGCAGAGGGAAGGGGAAGAGGGCTGGACACCTGGACCAACAGATCCAGAGAGGGTAGAAAAAGGGCTTGGCTACATGCGGGAAAACAACCTCCCAAGATCATTCAAAATGCTCAAGCATATAGTAGGGATACAAGGCAAGTCCCTAACAGTTTGTTGTTATTATCCAGTGAAAAAATACCAAAGAAATATTAGGGAGACAATGAGAAAACAGAGGTGGGTAATACTACTTTTGCAGTTCCTGACTTCTTACAGGTTAGTTTCTGTGCAGCAATCATTTCAGAAATCATGCAATAAAGTATTTTTCACTGACTCTGTATGTGTTATGACTTGGCTCCATTTATTGATCAACCTGTTACAGTCACAGTCTAAATAATTAAAGTCACTTTTCTTAAAGGAGAATAATATTTTAAACGCAGCATTCCTTTCTGTTTAGGGTGTATTCTCTCACCTATCACATGACTCCTACAATACCACATATAAATACTACATAACTTACTGCTTCTATTTCTTCTGTGACCTTTCTATGCTATTCACCTACTCACTGCATAACATATAAAGCAGTAATAAAAGCTCCTGAAATTATCCTTAGGAATTTGTTTGACTGGCTGCTATATTATATAACTGATCAAATATTACAGTTTTGGCCCAGTCAGTGCAAAGGCATAAAGCAATAAAGCCCCAACTATGATCCAGGTGACCCAGGTTTGACTAGTGGCTTGGCTGTCTTAGGCACTGGCAGGGAGGGATGGACATGTGTATCTCAGAGGGAAAGGCATTCAACTAGGCACCCCCCTAAAGACTGCCATGACCCATAGAGAGGAGTGGCCCTCAGACACAATAGATGAAAGCAAGGGAGGGAGAAATGAGGGGAGGTCATTAAATTAAAAAAAATCCCACTGACCAAAGTGGTCACTAGTATGATCCCGCCAGGATGCCCTAAATTGGAGGGGGGTGGGAGAAGGAACTAGTAGACCCAGCAGTGGACAAGGTCACTGGAACAGCCAGAAGGTTTAAAGAAAAAAGGAGGAAAATTTTACTTTTGGCAAAGGAAAATCTTCTTCCATTGAGTCTTTGGGTATTCACAACTCTTTTACTGCGTAACCTCAAATTTCAGTGGATACTCAAATAATAAGAAATCTGAAATAAACATGAAATGAAAAGGAATCCTTGTAGATGACTTCTAGCTTTTCAAAAAATGTGACTTATGCAGTGTTTTGTAACCAACAAGAATGGACTGGCATGTTTAAAACATAACAAAAGTACACAGTGTCAGTGGAATAAAGTTATACACACTCTGTCCAGAGATTCTGGAAGTAAGCAGTAGTTCTGAGTACTGCCATTCAAAATATAGAGAACATTTATTTATTCATTTATTTTATTTATTTCCAGTTTGATTACCGGGGAAGTCCACTGGGCATAAATGACCCATTTTCAGTGGAGGCCCGGGGAGAAAAGCTCCAAGATACATTATGCAGTTTAGATACAAAAGTATAAACGATGCATTATATAGTCCACTCTTTCGGCTTTTCCCGGTTAGGGGTCGCCACAGCGGAACTCCGGTCCGCTAATGATTGGCAGTAGATTTTTACGTGCTGGCTTGCCGGGCCTAATGCACAACCTTTAATGAAGGAACGCCCATTCACGCATGTCGACACACAAAAGACGCTCTAACTAAGAATCAAATGTGCAACGTCTAACTGTGAGGCGACAACGCTACCGCAGCACCACATTATATAGTACAGTTACAAATAAGTACATTAATGTCACGCATAGTCAACAAAATTAATTGTGGGTGATCTTAAGGGTTATACAGTTTAATTAGAGCAAACACTCTTATGTATTAGGTGTAGAAACATTTTACATACATACATACATTTAAGTAAATGTGGATATACTTTACATGCAGTTTTTAAAGTAAGAAGCTACAAAATCCTTTATTAGAACAAAAAATTAGAACAAAATCCTAAAAAAGAGGGGCAAAACATTACACTTCCATCTCTTAATGACACAGAATTCACTCAGTGCATTATATGAAAGGGAGAGCATAGCCAAAAAAAAAAAATATATATATATATATATATATATATATATATATCCCAGTGTATATCTGGCCATCCAATCATGTCTGGGTTAACATAAAATAAGAATAAGCAATGACTTAACACTGCTTGCAGAGGCCGGTCCGCTAATGATTGGCAGTAGATTTTTATGTGACGAGTTGCCAGCCCTGACGCACAACCTTCAACGAAGGTACGCCCATTCACACATGTCTCCACACAGAAGACGCTCTAGCTGAGAATCAAACAGGACAACATCTTACTGTGAGGCAACCGCAGCACCACCACCGCGGATCCAGACTGCACAGAAAACTAAGATACGATAAATGTATTTTTTCAGTTTCTGGTCATAGTGGTCCTTGAGGGTTTACAAAAAAGAAAAAAAATATTACTAAATTAACTCCATACTGTATTTTTAGCTGTAAAAACACAGAAAAGATTAGCAGAACTACAAAATGAAATACAGCACAAAAAAGTGGGTAACGTACTACAAATCAGATATCACAGAACAAACTCTGCAAAGCAGTGGTTTCTACAGTTGTATTTTCTTGTAGTAATCACTTCAGTAAATCTGAACCACAATGGCATTCTCTGTTGCTGGCCATATTTTAAGAGCTGAAATGCATGACTAGGCACCTTTCTTTTTATTCCATCTGTTAAATGAGTTATAGTGAAAGAATTGCTGAATTCTCTCTTTTAATTGAGTGACCTACTGTTACCACAGCTAACATAGCTGCTTCTTCTCTCGTTAGGAGTTTTCATGGCTCTCTCTTGAGATGTGTTCGACAGCATATATTTGTAGAAAACATATTGATATTCTCACATCAAAAATGACGGCATGTCCTAAAAGATTTCTACTCCTGAGTCACAAAAAAGAAAGAAAAGAAAACACTAGAAAGCATTTCTACTCCAGATTCACACACAAAAAAGTTGTTTCTAGTGTGTCTATCGGGCTATGCAGGGTCTAGCTAGACCGAACAACAACTGCAAAGTACAGTTTTGTACCTACCATAAATGTAGATGTTCGAGTGTCTTCACTGCTGCAGTGATTACACTTGGGTTATCCTGCCGTCAGGCGGGCCCACAGTCGGCCAGAGTTCCAAAGTCTTGGTCAGGCGTCGGTTGCTGTCGCTTCTTCCTTGACATCAGTGCGCCAGGGGTATATAAGATGCAGCAGACGCCATTTTCTTCAGTTTTTCTTGCCCCAGATGTCAGGTGCCCCCAAAAATGGTAGGGAATACATATTGCTAATAAAACATACAACAAGGTAAAAATAAAACCGTCAGTAACCAGCAAATACACCACATAGGTAGTATAGGTTGAGAAGTATAGATAAGTCCCAGCTAAGAAAGAGGGGATGGTGGGTGGGTAACCTGGACTGCAGCAGTGAAGACACTCGAACATCTACATTTATGGTAGGTACAAAACTGTACTATGTTCATTGTGTTTCACTGCTGCAGTCATTACACTTAGGTTGAATCCCAAAGCTGAGGTAGGGTGGCTGGTTCTATAGAGGATTTGGGGTGGCTATGAGGCCCTGCAGCACTGCAGTGGCAAAGCCAGCTCTGGATTTAGAATAAAGAGGCAAGTGATAATGTTTGGTAAAGGTGTACACTGAACTCCAAGTTGCAGCTTCCAGGATATCTTTGGTAGGTACTCCTCTAAGGTAGGCAGTTGAAGTGGCTGTTGCCCTGGTGGAATGTTGCCTAATGTTGCTAGGTACAGTTTTCCCATGTTGTGTGTAGCAGAACCAGATACAGTGTCCTATCCACTTTGAAATGGTCTGCTTTGAAATAGCCTTTCCCTGTGATCCTGCAGCATATGATACAAACAATTCTGAAAGCTTTTGTTTTATCCAGGTAGAAACGTAATTGTCTGTGTATGCTCAAGGAATGTAGAAGTCTCTCCCCTTTATTCTGGGGATTTGGATAAAATGTTGGCAAGTGAATAGTTTGGTTAAGAGCCACAATGGATACCACCTTAGGCATAAAGGAAGGGTTTGTTCGTAAAGAAACCCTGTCTTGATGAAAAATGATGAAAGGCTCCACTGCCATTAGTGCCTGTAACTCTGATACTCTTTGTGCTGAGGTTATTGCCAGAAGCACAGCAGTTTTCCATGATACATATTTTAATTCTGCTGAAATGGCTGGCTCAAAAGGAGGTAAAGTGAGTTTTTCCAAGACAAAAGTGAGGTCCCAAGTAGGTGTTGGTGCTCTCCGGGGCGGTCTTATGTTTTTAGCCCCTTTGAGGTACTGCTTTAGCAATGGATGAGAGAAAATAGGAGGGTCTGTGTTGTAATGAGCCAAGATGGCAGAGGCATGGAACCTAATGGATGAGAAGGATAGTCCTATTGTAGTATCTGAGGAATGTTCGGGACAAGAGGGGTCAAGGCTTTGAGCCTGGTTCCAGGCACAGAATCTCTTCCACTTTTCTGAATAAGATTTCCTGGTGCTAGGCCTCCTGGCCTCCAAAATAACATCCATAACAGCTTTAGAAAGAGGTGTTGTCTGTTTGACTGATGAATCTGCCATGCAGCCAGGTTTAAGGTTTTATGCTGACTGTGCAGGATCTGATTGTTTTGTTGCGTCAGGTGTGGAATTTGAGGTAAAACCCATGGTGGTCCTTGAGCTAAGTTCTTTAAGATTGGGTACCAGTGCTGGCATGGCCAGTCTGGAGCAATCAGGATCATCTGTGGTTTTTCTTGTCTGGCTTTTAGGAGTACCTTTGAAAGGAGAGGCAGTGGTGGGAAGGCATAAACTTTTAGGTTTTTCCAGCTGAACGAAAGAGCATCCACTTTCCATGCTTGTGTGTGATAAGTCCTTGTGCAGAATTTTTGTAGTTGGCAATTCAGTGTAGAGGCAAAAAGATCTATGTCTGGGCACCCCCATTTTTGCGTTATCATGCTGAAGACTTGTGTATTTAGTTTCCACTCGTGAGGATCCATGATGTTTCTGCTTAAGTCGTCTGCCAGAGTATTTTTCTTTCCTGGCAGGAATTGTGCTTGCAGATGAACTTGATAAGTTAGAGTTGTGTTCCACAAGGTCATGGCTTATCTGCATAGGGGGTAAGAATGAGTGCTCCCTTGCTCGTTTATGTACCACATTACTGTGGTGTTGTCTGTCTTTAATAATAATTGTCCTGGAGCAGAAGGTCCTTGAAAGCTGTTAGGGCATTTTGTACAGCCAACATCTCTTTTTGATTGATGTGAAGATATATTTGGTCTGTGGTCCACTTGCCCTGAATGCATTTTTTCTACCATGTGTGCTCCCCGGGCGTAATCCGAAGCATCTGTTGTTAAAGTCTGCCTGGCTGTGGGTAGAGTGAAAGGCTGACCCTTGTTGAGGTGACATGCCTGTGCCCACCATCGAAACTCCTGTTGTAGGCAGGGAATTAGTGGTATTACTGTTTCCAAACTGTGAGAGTGCTGAGTCCAAACTCTTTTTAGGTACCATTGTAATTTCCTCATATGCAGTCTGGCATATGGAATTAGTAGTATGCAGGATGCCATGAATCCCAAGGCCTGCAGAATTTTTCTTGCAGGGAGTTGGGACTTTGTTGCCATCATTTGAAAATACTGAGTCAGTTATCCTTGTTTGTCTGGCATGAGATAAGCCATCTGGGCCGTTGTATTTAAGCTGGCACCCAGGAATATTATCTCTTGTGAGGGCACTAGTTTTGACTTCTTTTTATTTACTATGTACCCTAGGCAAATTAGCATCCTTTTTACAAATGCCAGATGCTTTACAAGAATGTCCTTGCTCTCTGCTTGAAGAAGGCAGTCGTCCAGGTATGGATATATTTGAATTCCCTTTTGTCTGGAAAATGCAATTACTGGTGCCAGGCATTTTGTGAAGACCCTGGGCGCAGTAGATAAGCCAAAGGGCAGTGCAGAGAATTGGTAGTGCATTGAACCAGCTATGAATCTGAGGTATCTTCTGCAAGTTTATCTGATAGGGACATGCAGGTATGCCTCTTTGAGGTCCAAAGTAACAAGCCAAGCCTTCTTGCCCAACATGGGAAGTAGCTGCTATAGTGTCAACATTTTGAATTTCGGAACATCCAGGTAAGTATTTAGAGTAGAAAGGTCTAATATGGGTCTCCAGGCTTTGTCCTTTCTGGGGACCAGGAAGAGTCTTGAGTAAAATCCTTTCCCTTGTTCTTGCTGTGGTACTTTTTGAATAGCTCTCATGTCCATGAGGGCTGTAATTTGCTTTTGTGCTTCTGCCCATTGATGTTGTGGCAGGTCTGGCATTCCTTTTAGCCTTGGTAAAGTGTGAAAGTGGAACCTGTAACCTTGTCTTGGGTGACTGTTTGTCAATTTTGTGAAAAAAAGTGCTAGTTTTCCCCCTAAGGGAGCTGCCAAAAGGGAAGAGCTTGGCATTGGAAGGGGGGAAGTCATTGGGACTGTTTCCTGTAAGGTTGTGACTTGTCTTCACCTCCTTTTTGGGCTGAAGCACTCCACTGTCTTGGTCTGTAAGAACATTGGGGCTGAGATCTGCCTCTTAGGCGTCTGTATCTGCCTCTTTGTGGCCTGTCTGACACTGGAAAGGACCAATTCTTTGTAGGCCAATTTCTGCTAAATAGAGGTGGCTGTACCTGTAAGAAATCCTTCACTGTTTGCATAGATTTTGCCTTATCTTCCATTTTCTTTAATACCTCCTCTGCCTTAACACCAAATAAAATATCTTGCTGTAAAGGAGCATCCAATAATTTTGCCTTAACATGATCTGGTAAACTTTGTTCTTTTAACCGAGCATGCCTTCGAATCACAGATCCTGTAACTGCTGCTCTACAAGATGCCGCTAATGAATCAAAACCACATTGCAAAGTATGTTTTCCCACTTGTTCAGCTGCATGTAATGAATCCTGCATTTCCTTGTAGTCAGGATGTTCTGCACTAGTAGTCATTTTCTGTTTTAATTGAGACATTAAGTATTGTTGGTATTTAAGAATGTGAAACTGGCAATTTAAAGCCCTCACTGCTAAAGTTGCAGAAGTGTAAACTTTCTACCCTCATCTGTCTAATGCTCTAGAATCCCTGTCAGAGGGAACTGCATTTTTAGCCGTGGACGCCTTTACCCCTTTGGGACCCTGGGAAACAGTGTCTGGGTCAGCAGCAGGGTTTTTATAAAGAAATTTGTGAAAGTCAGGGACTCTGTAGTACCTGTCTAGCTTGACTGGAGCAGGGGGTAAAGAATCAGGATTTAAAACTGGATTCAGAGAACACATCATCCACAATATCCAACACTGGCGGAATAGCAAGGGGGCTGTGCTGAGGCAATAAAAGAAAGTCTCTGAGCCTTTTCTTGGATTCTGAATAATCCTGGCCCTCCCAATGGAAATGCTCCCTCATGGTATGTAAAGTTTCCCCAAAAGAATAATCCTCAGGAGGAGAGGCGGAAGGAATTGATTCTTCAGCATCAGAGTCCTCATAGGGGGGGTAAAGAGTATTCCTGGTCTGAAGAGGAATCAGAATATATAGAAATCTGGTCAGAGGAATCATAGTCTGTATTCTGCCTAGGCCTTTTATCAGGAGAGGGATGGGAACCCCTGATCAGAGTAATTAAGTCTTTGGCCATTTTGAGCATCTGTTTTTTAAGCATGGATGCCTGTCCAGGTGAATGCTATACTTGCTTCTTTGTCTTTAATGGAGTTTTAGACTTGGCTGTAGTTTTAATGGTAAGTTGAGAAGGTCTGAAAACACCCTCAGAAATCGATGCCTGCTCAGCGGCTCCGGACCCATCTGAAGGGTTAGTCTCCGTAGGTCCAACATCTTGAGTATCTAGAGGCCTAGGTACCTCCACGTGGGAGTTGGTAGAGGCCTGTGGCTCTCAGGTAGTGGGTGTCATGGGCTTCAAAAGCGCCTCACTGAGAACCAGCGACTGGCCTAGAAGAGGCTTCGTCATCAGTTTTGGACCTCGGATGCCTGTCCTTATCCTTGTCTCTGTGTTTTTTGTGCATTCCGGTTGTCGGTTGTTCCAATGGCATGGAGTAATTAAATCTTTGGCCAAAGTAATGGCGAGCAAAATCAAACCGGCGTTTAATAGTAAGTTTGTTAAATCTAGCACAAAACCGACAACTAGTGACATTGTGATCTGGGCCTAGGCATGGAATACAGTAAGAATGAAAATCCTTATGAGGTATTTGCTTCCCACAAGAAATACAATTATTAACTTTTACTGACATCGGTCTGAGGCAAGAAAAAGTTTCCCCAACGGGGTACTTAGCTTTATTGAAGACTTCAGTTCTGAAAATCGAATATGATATCTCAGGAGTCAGCCGGCCGGCACTTGCGAACTGCTTTTGCTTCGGGCACCGCGTGGCAAGAAAGACTGAAGAAAATGGCATCGGCTGCATCTTATATACCCCTGGCGCACTGACGTCAGGGAAGAAGCGACAGCAACCGACGCCGGACCAAGACTTTGGAACTCTGGCCGACTGTGGGCCCGCCTGATGGCAGGATAACCCAAGTGTAATGACTGCAGCAGTGAAACACGATGAACATCCAGAACAGGTATTCTTGAAATGTATATTTGCCAAGCTGCATCAAAAATCAGGGATGCCACAGGGTGACAGCCCTGACTAGGGACCAGCAGATCTGAGTTAGCCTAAACGTTGAAAAAGACATCCAGATAGGAGTGGAATGAACATGTGGTGTTTGCCTTCCTCTCTTAGGGACAATTGAGAATTATCTCTTAAGGGGACGTCTCCCATTAATATATCCTTGGTAGAGACTAGAGTCCTAATGGAAGCTGTCTGCTCACAAGGGGGTAAGGATGCCTGAGGGGTTATATCACTTCTGTATGGCAATGTCACCCTCATATTACAAGTACTGCATATCCACCTCTGCAAACTCAGACAAGGAGGAGATGCATTAAGGTGCATAAAAAATTCTCTTGATAGTGGCCTTTATGATGGCTGTGTCATGATCTGATTTGCTCAGCTGAGTTACAATTATTGGCCTGATCATCTTTACCCCCCTTCCAAAAAAAAAAAAAAAATCAGAGGTATGTATTTCTAGAGTTTAGACTAGAAATCAATTATTAAATTTAGTATTGGACAAAAATTACTCTCTAAACATCCAGTAGGAACTTACAAAATTCACAGGTGAAATCTAATAGCACTAGCTGATTCACACTGAATTTGCATTCACTAACTGAAGACCTTCACTCATAAGGCTTCTGTAAAGAAATTCTTCCAATCAATAAGCTGCATCTATATCTAGAACATAAGGTAGATGAACCCTTCCGGAGTTCCTTGACTGTCCAACTATACTCTGTTGAAAGCCCTAACTGCAATTCAGAAAGGCTGTTAAGGACTTCTTCCTGAGCAGCACCGAGGCTCTGTGAGAGCTTTTCTGATGAGTGACCCTGTGCTTAACATTACCTTCCAAACAATACAAGAGAGCATTCCTAACAAAAGAAACAATCTATAATCTTATAACGTAGTACTCACACCCTTACCTAGACACACAAACCTGGGATACCCTTCATTTACTGTGCAAGGCCTCTCAGACTATGAGGAGTTTTGGAACCAGCCTCATAAATTTCTTCAGGCACTGCACAGAGTTTAGCTGCTTCAGAAGCCAAAGCACTAGGTGAGCATTCTTCTAACAACTCAAGTTATCCTACCAATCTGCTTTCATTTAGAAAAGTCCGAACTATCACAATATTCTGGCAACACAGGCTTTACTCTCAAAATGAGCTATGTAATTACTTTGTAAACTATAAATTCAGTTCTTCCCTTTGCATTGACATTACTGGAATAATTGACTACTGCCTTCTACTTAATGTTATGTATTATCTGTATTCTGTAATGAATTAATATCTGTTTAAATGGAATTAATACATTTCTTATCAAACTGCAAATTCTAACACATACTTGTTCCTTTGTACTCCAGGGCTATGCCTGAACTAGGTTTCCAGTTAATAAGTACATTACCCCAGTAAACAAAGTCAAATAAAAAATACATAACAAATTATCTGCACACTCTCCCTCTGGCAGGGCTCACATTTTTTTTTAAAACACTCTCCCTCCCTTTTTCTTTTTTTAGTTATATATCCTAAATTCTTTCTCACTATTTCTTAAGAAATACTCTATGCTAATTCACGCCCGTGTGGTTACTTTGGTTTATTCATGATAATTTTCTCATTTATTAGAATTAAAGTGATCCCTTCTTGCTCTGTTTGAAAAGCGCACTCATTATGGTCCGTTTTTGTTTTCCTCTGGTGTTCTGCACATTATGTATATTGTATAACTATGTCATTGTGTGTTTGTGTGTGTACACACATGTACAGCCTTGTGTGACTTAGTTTGTTTTTACATTTTATACATTTGTTAATCAACTAAACTAGGCACAAGTTTCTTTTGGGGGGTTACCCGGTAGCATTGTCTAGTTAAGTGATTAGCTTTTATTCATACCCAAGGCATTCGATATATCACCAACTTTTGTTACACACCCTGAAAACCTTCCACCTAGATTCCAAAGCTCTTCTATGGTTTAAATCCTACCTGAATGGGAGGTAGCAGGCAGTTCACTGGAAAGACAAGCTCTTTAACCTTCTACCAAACACCCTTGGAATGCCACAAGGCTCAATATTAGGGCCCCTACTGTTTTCCATCGTTATTAACGACCTATACACCATCATCCCAAACGTCAGCTGTATCCAATATTCTGATGATTCCACCTTGATCTGTTCTGCTACATCTCCATCAGAATTTGAGGTCTGTTACCCAGTCCAACTTTAATACCATAGAGAACTAGCTCTCTGAATGTCACCTGTTATTAAATCCCCAAAAAAAAACAAAATGCTGTTTTTCTCACCTACTCAAAGATCTGCTGCGTTTACCTTCAACATTAATGTGAAGGATGGCACTGTTGTCGCCCCAGATCCCCCTACAAAACTACTAGGTGTCACTATTGATAATAAGCTACAATTTGACTTGCATGTCGATCAATTAATCAAGAACATCAATAAAAAGCTAGGATCACTGTATAGAATAAAAGCCTTCCTAACCCCTCCAGCCAAGATTGCCATAGCCCACATCCACCTAATCTCAAACACTTCTATATGCCTCCCCCCTTTTCTCTAATCTAAACAAGTCGGTCCTAAATAGACTGTCATCCTGTTACAATCACACTGTCAGGTTTGCCACTGGCCTGCCATTTAGAACACACAACTGCATTAACCTCAAACAGCTTGGGTGGCTAGAGCTTCCCAGTCTAATCCAATACAACCTTCTGACTATAGCTAAAAAGATTCTCTATAATCCAGATAATACACCATCCCTAAGGAATATTATAACCCCTCATAACAATCAGAAACTGCTTAGATCCTCACACAAATTACTAATTCAAACAATCACAATTAACAATACAGCTGGGGATGCTCTCTTTGCAAACTCTGTAGGCAGAGTTTGGAATCTCCTTCCAGCCGACATTACTTCTTTCTCCTCCCTTTGCCAATTTAAAACCAAACTCAAACAACATCTGGCACTAAACTGGCTTTGCCACTGTAACAAGCCTGGTTAACCCTCCTCATAAATTTTATTTATTTTTATTTATTTTTATTTTACATTTGTTGACCAGGCTAGTCTAACTGGATATATGTCCATTTTCAGTAGATCAGGAGATGAGCTCCGTGAAAAAAAAAAAAAATTTCATATATACAATGCACATTGCAGGTTAACACAGAATTATCAAAGATGTATATAATATATTACTTTCTGCCTACTGTCAATGTATTCCCCTGACTTAAACTAGGGATAGCTATACCTGTGAACTTGTTCTATCTATTGTTTTTTTCATGTATCCTCTGTAAATAACTTACCTGTAATTATGTATTCATTGTTATAATTTTGGCTCTGACTACCCTGGAGCTTTTCTCCCCGGGCCTCCGCTGAAAATGGACATGTATCCAGTCGGACTATCCCGGTCAACAAATGTAAAATAAATAAAAAAAATAAATAAATACTTATGCAGTGAACAAATTGGAGGCTGACAGATCCAAGCCCTCTACTGCAAGATGAAGAAGAAGATTTTTTTTAGTAACTCATAGCCTTAATCTAACTATGAGATCTAACTTGCCACACTGCATGCATGCGTGTATGTCTATGCAAACACAGGGCATCAGTACATTAGTCTGGTAAGACCACTAGTAAACAGATATATAGCAAATACTGAAAATCTTGCTATGTTTTAAGTTATTCAGTGATGCAGACTATGTGAAGTAAAAAAAAAGTAACAAGACAAAAACAATAGTATGCTATGTGACTGGATGGAGAGGGGGCACTAAATGTACCACAAACAGAGCAATGAGAACAAAGGAACTCCAAGTACACTTCATTTTGTACCAGTTAAGCAGGCTGCTCTTTTTTTTCTTTTTTTAGCAACAAGCCAAGCTTTGACTGCAGCCTGTACAGCAGTGTATCTGAGTTCTAGTTCAGGAATTTTGCTCATGCACTCTCTACTTCTCCTTAGTCTAATAATTAGTAAAACAATAAATCATCCTTTGGTGAGCAGCAGTGCGGCACTCGTGATCATGTGCTAATGAATAACAAAGTCACTCCCATGGTATCAGAACATTTGGTTTCCTTTCAAGGCATGACACAGCCTAGAAGATGTGTTAAAACAAATGCCACATCCTCCGCTGTACATTACTGCCTAAATGTCAGCTGCAGAGGCACGTAAGTGTGGTACCACTCTCTCTCTCACATTTCAAATGAAGCCAGTTACACTAGTTGAAATATTATAACTATAAAGATTAATGAATTCATATAGAGAGAAGAGTCATACATAACAGAAAAGTGTTGTTGTTTGGAAGATGGAAGCTACAACCATAAAAGCCACCCATGTGGAAGCAGGTTGAATTCTGAAAAGTACTCTAAAAAAGCAGATACCTGCTCAGTCAAGCAGGAAAGAATGAATGTTTTACTGAAACTCTGCATCTAATTATGTAATTTGTCGTAAGTTGGAAGCAAGGTGGATCATCATGCTGAGGGCCACTTGTGGGCATGGCTTGAATGAAAATATGCCAATGAAACCAACCCTAAAGAAAAGGAGATTACGTAGATGATTGAGTATATCTAACATATATATATATGTATTTACATGGTTATGTATATACACATTTTTGTGCTTACATCAGTTTGTTTATATATTTATATTTTATGTATACATACATATTATATATGTGTATTTTTGTGTATATTTCATGATATTGTATACATTTATTTTTATGAATTCATTGTAGATAGATTATATGTAAATTTTTAGATGAATTGATTCTTTATTTTTCAATGAAGTTTTAGAAGTTATTTTACCTTTAAGATGAATTGGTCATGTGTTTTTAGTAGAGTATTTAAGCAGGTGGTAATGTGATCTTTTTTATACACCTGAAGAAGCAGTAGTGAAAGCGCTTGTGTGGTCTGAATAAAGCAGTGCTGGTTTTACTGAAGTGGAGTTATTTTTGCCTTTGCTGATGCATTTTTGAAGTTGGAACCAAGAACTGAACTTGAAGTGTGTTGGACTTTCCAAAGCCTGCCTCCTGGAGATATTTTTCTAGGACTAATTATGTAATTTGTCTTACAAAAATCAGATAGTTGGAATCACACTCAGGACTTCAGGATTACAGGTCATTAGGTCTTCATGTTTAGCTTAGCAAAGACCACAGATAAGAACTTTTTGAGAATGTTTCTGATTCATTCATGGAATATGCCTGAATGTTTACTTTGTAAACTGTTTTATCCTGGTTTCAGGCATATATTAGGGTGGCACTTAGATTTATCTCTAACGTGCACATAGCCCTTACACTTGCTGACAATGACTGCCTATAATATACATCACGGACGTCGGCAAGCATATGCTGTGCACACTACAGCATACACTTGCCTAGCCAGGGGGTAGTAAAACCTTCAAGGAAGAAAGAAAAAAATGTACTTAAAATTCCTCCCCCCTCCCCACCTGAAAAGCTTGCCTTAGCTGACTTGCAAAGCATGTGGGGAGGGGTGACCTGACCTCTGACCTGACTGGACATCTTTATTATTGGCTGCAGCTGTATTTAGCAGGTTGCTTAATTCCTGATAAATACAGTTGCAGTCAACTGATGTTCCCTTTACCCTTTCTTACTTACCTTGTTGCTGGCTTCTGCATAATTGTGTTGGACTGGACAGGTGGTATTCCAGAATCCTGATCCCGATTCCCAGCGCATGTAGATAATTTGTGGTGGTCCGTTCATAATTCGAGGAGTCTTGCAACTTGCCTGTAATATTATGACATTTGCAGCGGTATTTTGACTGTTTGCGCACCTTGTAGAGTAAGCCCGTTCCTTTACTGAAATCCAACTGGTGCATTTCTTCTGTTGCATGCATTTTGGAGTCATGTCGCCTGCTAACTGGACCCAGTCAGATGAGCTAAGGACAAGCAATGGAAGTTCAGTACAGAGGGACTGCGAGCTAAGATTGAGCAAAGTTTCTTTTTGAGGCAAGTGACAGGGACTAATTGGTGGGTTCATGTTTTAAGAGAGTAGGTAAGTGTTTGTGTGTGCCTGTGGGTGGGAGACTCCGACTGTGACTGTGAAAGAGAGAGAGAGAGAGTGGACTAAAAGCTTTAAGTAGGGAAGATTTTGCAGTGTGTGTGTGTGTGTGTGTGTGTGTGTGTGTGTGTGTGTGTGTGTGTGTGTGTGTGTGTGTGTGTGTGTGCATATATGTCTTTAGGAGCAAGTGAGCATTTGTGTGTGTGTGTGTGTGTGTGTGTGTGTGTGTGTGTGTGTGTGTGTGTGTGTGTGTGTGTGTGTGTGTGTGTGTGTTTGCGCGTGCATATATGTCTTTAGGAGCAAGTGAGCATTTGTGTGTGTGTGTGTGTGTGTGTGTGTGTGCACGCACATATATGTCTTTAGGGGCAAGTGAGCGTGTGTGTGTGTGTGTGTGTGTGTGTGTGTGTGAGAGAATGAGCTAACAGGGAACAGATTTTGCAGTGTGTGTTTGCATGTGTGCATGTCTATAGGGGCAACAATGAAGCTGGGTGGTGTGTGTGTGTCATACATCTTAAATCAGTGTCATATCACTATGATAAAAAGAAAAAAAAAACATTTGCCACAAAACCTCAAGAAATATCCTTCACTTTATTGCAGAAATTAGATGCATAGCTCATTTTCAAAACACATGGGATTTATTAGCAAATCTTACCACTACTTTGGAGAGGTATGCTCTCAACTAATTTTTCGCAGAATGTCCAGATTTTTGCCCATATGTTTGGTCTGTTCCTCATAAAACAAGTGTTTTTCAGGCTAATCACTGAAGATAGCCAATAAATAATAAGTTTCAGACTCAATACCCTTCAGAAAACGCACACTAACACAAATCCTGTTCTAGCAACTTTCTAAGTTTATAAGAGCAACATTTAAAATTTGCCCCTATTTTTGGCCATTTGTCTCCCCCCCCCTTTATTTTGGGCTTTGTCCAGATTTCTTGCACTAAGGTTGAAAGATAATAGTGCTGAGTGTGTCTCTGCTTGGGTTGTCACACCAGTGGAATTAGACAGGGAATTGTGAGTCTAGATGTATGTATGTGTGAGAGCCAGCATGTGTGTGGGTTAATGGGTGAGTGTCCACAAGTCCAAATGACTGTTGGGGAGAGGGACTTGTTTAATGCTATCTGGTGTGTGCATGTGAGAATGAGATAATGCCCTAAAAACTAGGGACATATTTTGCGGTGTGTGTGTGTGTGTGTGTGTGTGTGTGTGTGTGTGTGTGTGTGTGTGTGTGTGTGTGATACCTCTCAACTAAGTAGATTTGCACAGAATGTACAGATTTCTACCTCATTTGTGTGCTGTAAATCATAAAAGTGGTTTTCTGGCCAATCACCGAGGATCGTCACTAAAAAAAGTTTCAGACTTCATATCCTTCAGAAAAAAGAACGGATCACATTCTAGCAACATTCTAAGTTTATAAGACCGCCATTTAAAATCTGTCCCTATTTTTTAAGCCTTTGTCCCTCCCATTACTTTAGGCTTTGTTCAGATTTATGTCCCCTCCATTACTTTAGCCTTTGTCCA